>NW_027596308.1:0-12500 GCF_964194155.1 Cetorhinus maximus
CCCCCACTGTCATTATACACCCCACTGTTATACCCAACTGTCATTATACACCCCACTGTTATACCCAACTGTCATTATACAACCCATTGTTATACCCCACTGTCATTATACACCCCACTGTTATACCCAACTGTCATTATACACCCCACTGTTATACCCAACTGTCATTATACACCCCACTGTTATACCCAACTGTCATTATACACCCCACTGTTATACCCCACTGTCACTGTACACCCCCACTGTTATACCCCACTGTCATTATACACCCCACTGTTATACCCCACTGTCATTATACACCCCACTGTTATACCCCACTGTTGTTAAACACCCCCATTGTTATACCCAACTATCATTATACACCCCCACTATTATACCCCACTCTCATTATACACCCCCACTGTTATACCCAACTGTCATTATACACCCCCACTGTTATACCCCACTGTCATTATACACCCCACTGTTATACCCCACTGTCATTATACGCCCCACTGTGATACCCCACTGTTGTTAAACACCCCCATTGTTATACCCAACTATCATTATACACCCCCACTATTATACCCCACTCTCATTATACACCCCCACTGTTATACCCCTCTCTCATTATACACACCCACTGCTCTTCCCCACTGTCATTATACACCCCACTGTTATACCCAACTGTCATTATACACCCCCACTGTTATACCCAACTGTCATCATACATCCCCACTCTTATACCCCACTCTCATTATTCCCCCAACTGTTATACCCCACTGTCATTATACACCCCACTGTTATACCCCACTGTCATTATACACCCCCACTGTTATACCCCACTGTCATTATACACCCCCACTGTTATACTCCACTGTCATTATACATCCCCACTATTATACCCCACTGTCATTATACACCCCACTGTTATCCCCCACTGTCATTATACACCCCCACTGTTATACCCCACTGTCATAATACACCCCCACTGTTACACCCCACTGTCATTATACACTCCACTGTTATACCCAACTGTCATTATACACCCCCCTGTTATACCCCACTGTCATTATACATCCCCACTATTATACCCCACTGTCATTATACACCCCCACTGTTATCCCCTACTGTTATTATTCCCCCGACTGTTAAACCCCACTGTCATTATACAGCCCCACTGTTATACCCCACTATCATTATATACCCTCACTGTTATCCCCCACTGTCATTATACACCCCCACTGTTATCCCCCACTGTCATTCTTAGCCCCACTGTTACACCCCACTGTCATTATTCACCCCACTGTTATACCCAACTGTCATTATACTTGTCCACTGTTATACCTCACTGTCATTATTCCCCCTATTGTTATACCCCCGTGTCATTATACACCACAGCTGTTACACCCCACTGTCATTATTCACCCCACTGATATACCCCACTGTCATTATACACCCCCACTGTTATTCCCCACTGTCATTATTCCCCCGACTGTTATACCCAACTGTCATTATGCACCCCCTCTGTTATACCCCACTGTCATTATACACCCCACTGTTATACCCCACTGTCATTATTCTCCCCGCTGTTATACCCCACTGTCATTATACACCCCACTGCTATATCCCATTGTCATTATTCTCCCCACTGTTATACCCAACTGTCATTGTGCACCCCCACTGTTATACCCCACTGTCATTATACACCCCCACTGCTATACCCCACTGTCATTATTCTCCCCACTGTTATACCCAACTCTCATTATGCACCCCCACTGTTATACCCCACTGTCATTATACACCCCACTGCTATACCCCACTGTCATTATTCTCCCCACTGTTATACCCAACTGTCATTATACACCCCCACTGTTATACCCCACTGTCATTACACACCCCACTGTTATACCCCACTGTTGTTAAACACCCCCACTGTTATACCCAACTATCATTATACACCCCCACTATTATACCCCACTCTCATTATACACCCCCACTGTTTTACCCCACTGTCATTATGCACCCCCACTGTTATACCCCTCTGTCAGTATACAGCCCCACTGTTATACCCCACTGTCATTATACACCCCACTGTTATACCCAGCTGTCATTATACACCCCACTGTTATACCCCACTGTCATTATACACCCCACTGTTATACCCCACTGTCATTATACACCCCACTGTTATACCCAGCTGTCATTATTCCCCCCACCGTTATACCCCCTGGACATTATTCCCCCCACTGTTATACCCCCCGGTCATTATTCCCCCCACTGTTATACCCCCCGGTCATTATTCCCCACTCTGTTATACCCAATTGTCATTATACACCCCCACTGTTATATCCCACCATCATTATTCCCCCCACAGTTATAAACCCCTGCCCAATCTCAGTGCTAAGCTACACTCCTGGTGTAATGATTTGTTAATACTCTCTCTGAACCCCTGCTAAATTCCTCTCCTCCCTCATTTATGATCAGCATCCTTCACTTCTCCCATTAGGTAAAAAGGTTACTCACACCCAGGTCCGACAGTGATCCCGATGTGTAGGACCGTTCCCGTGAAATGAAACTGGATGTGGAAAGAAGGAGAAGATTCAGGAACAAAAAAAGGATATTTAAACAATTTCCACATCTCATTTTCCAGATTTGTGTGTGTAAACAGTCATTCCCACTGTACACAATCCCAACGGACCCAAACCCCTTCCCATTCACTCCCACTGTACACAATCCCAATGGATCCAAACCCCTTCCCGTTCACTCCCACTGTACACAATCCCAATGGACCCAAACCCCTTCCCGTTCACTCCCACTGTACACAATCCCAATGGACTCAAACCCCTTCCCATTCACTCCCATTGTACAAAATCCCAATAGACCCAAACCCCTTCCCGTTCACTCCCACTGTACACAATCCACATAGACCCAAACCCCTTCCCATTCACTCCCACTGTACACAATCTCAATGGACCTAAACCCCTTCCCGTTCACTCCCACTGTCCACAATCCCATTGGATCCAAACCCCTTCCCGTTCACTCCCACTGTACACAATCCAAATAGACCAAAACCCCTTCCCGTTCACTCCCACTGTACACAATCCCAATGGACTTAAACCCCTTCACATTCACTCCCACTGTACACAATGCCAATGGACCCAAACCCCTTCCCGTTCACTCCCACTGTACACAATCCCAATGGACCCAAACCCCTTCTTGTTCACGCCCACTGTACACAATCCCAATGGACCCAAACCCCTTCCCGTTCACTCCCACTGTACACAATCTCAATGGACCCAAACCCCTTCCCAGTCACTCCCACTGTGCACAATCCCAAATGACCCAAACCCTTCCCGTTCATTCCCAATGTTCACAATCGAAATCGACCCAAACTCCTTCCCGTTCACTCCCACTGTGCACAATCCCAATGGACCCAAAACCTTTCCCATTCACTTCCACTGTCCACAATCCCAATGTACCCAAACCCCTTCCCGTTCACTCCCACTGTACACAATCCCAATCCCAAACCCCTACCCGTTCACTCCCACTGTACACAATCCCAATCCCAAACCCCTTCCTGTTCACTCCCACTGTGCACAATCCCAATGGACCCAAACCCCTTCCCGTTCACTCCCACTGTACACAATCGCAATGGACTCAAACCCCTTCCCGTTCACTCCCACTGTACACAATCCCAATGGACCCAAACCCCTTCCCGTTCACTCCCACTGTACACAATCCCAATGGACCCAAACCCCTTCCCGTTCACTCCCACTGTATACAATCCCAATCCCAAACCCCTACCCGTTCACTCCCACTGTACACAATCCCAATCCCAAACCCCTTCCTGTTCACTCCCACTGTGCACAATCCCAATGGACCCAAACCCCTTCCCGTTCACTCCCACTGTGCACAATCCCAATGGACTCAAACCCCTTCCCGTTCACTCCCACTGTACACAATCCCAATGGACCCAAACCCCTTCCCGTTCACTCCCACTGTGCACAATCCAAATCACAGAATCACCGAATCTCACAGTGCAGAAGAGGCCCTTCAGCGCATCAGGTCCGCACCGACACATGAGAAACACCTGACCTACCTACCTAATCCCATTTACCAGCACTTGGCCCATAGCCTTGAATGTTATGATGCGCCAAGTGCTCATCCAGGTACTTTTTAAAGGATGTGAGGCAACACGTCTCCACCACCCTCCCAGGCAGTGCATTCCAGACCATCACCACCCTCTGGGTAAAAAAGTTTTTCCTCACATACCCCCTACACCACCTATCCCTCACCTTGAACTTATGTCCCCTCGTGACTGACCCTTCAACTAAGGGGAACAGCTGCTCCCTATCCACCCTGTCCATGCCCCTCATAATCTTGTACACCTCCATCAGGTTGTCCCTCAGTCTTCTCTGCTCCAACAAAAACAGCCCAAGTCTATCCAACCTCTCTTCATAACTTAAATGTTTCATCCCAGGCAACATCCTGGTGACTCTCCTCTGCACCCCCTCCAGTGCAATCACATCCTTCCTATAATGTGGCGACCAGAACTGCACACAGTACTCCAGCTGTGGCCTCACCAAGTTCTATACAACTCCAACATGACCTCCCTACTTTTGTAATCTGTGCCTCGATTGATAAAGGCAAGTGTCCCATATGCCTTTTTCACCACCCCACTAACATGCCCCTCCACCTTCATAGATCTATGGACACACACACCAAGGTCCCTTTGTTCCTCAGAACTTCCTAGTGCCATGCTGTTCATTGAATACTTCCTTGTCAAATTACTCCTTCCAAAGTGTATCACCTCACACTTTTCAGGGTTAAATTCCATCTGCCACTTATCTGCCCATTTGACCATCCCGTCTATATCTTCCTGCAGCCCAAGACGCTCAACCTTAACCACCCGGCCAATCTTTGTGTCATCTGCAAACTTACTAATCCTACCCCCACATAGTCATCTATGTTGATTATATAAATGACGAATAATAGGGGACTGAGCACAGATCCCTGTGGTATGCCATTGGACACTGGCTTCCAGTCACTAAAGCATCCTTCTGTCATCACCCTCTGTCTCCTACAACTAAGGCAATTTTGAATCCACCTTATCAAATTACCCTGTATCCCATGTGCCTTTGCCTTCTTTATAAGTCTCCCATGTGGGACCTTGTCAAATGGACCCAAATCCCTTCCCATTCACTCCCACTGTACACAATCCCAATGGACCCAAACCCCTTCCCGTTCATTCCCACTGTACACAATCCCAATGGGCCCAAATCCCTTCCCAGTCACTCCCAATGTACACAATCCCAATAGACCCAAACCCCTTCCCGTTCACTCCCACTGTACACAATCCCAATGGGCCCAAATCCCTTCCCGTTCACTCCCACTGTACACAATCCCAATGGACCCAAACCCCTTCCCGTTCACTCCCACTGTACACAATCCCAATGGACCCAAACCCCTTCCCCTTCACTCCCACTGTACACAATCCCAATGGACCCAAACCCCTTCCCATTCACTCCCAATGTACACAATCCCAATGGACCCAAACCCCTTCCCGTTCACTCCCACTGTACACAATCCCAATGGACCCAAACCCCTTCCCGTTCACTCCCACTGTACACAATCCCAATGGACCCAAACCCCTTCCCGGTCACTCCCACTGTGCACAATCCCAATGGACCCAATCTCGCTTGTGAGACTTTGCTGCTATGTGGCGTTGCAGATAAACGCCTGTAGCCTTTGCGAATAATATCGCTTCTCTATTTCTGAGAGTGTCCCCCTCCCCAGATCTCAGTCTGTATTCACATTGAGTTGTGGTGCTGGATTCCTGTGAGAAACTCTCTATCATGACCTTTGCTGCTGTGTGTGTGGAGACCTGTTTTAAATCTGCTTTTGCCTCTCTCCTTACACTTCCCATTTACCTGGAGTGTTGTTCGGACTTCATCAGGCCAGGTTGAATATTCTAGTTCCATTCACTGTCGCCTCGACACCAACAGCCCCCATTTCGATTGAGGTGTGGGAGAGGCGTTTGAAGATAATTTGGAGAACTCTAGCCTCTCAGACCCGACCCTCCCTCAGTTGCTGCAGCAAAACATTATTTGTCCAATTCGCGGTTTCTTACCAGGAATCCTGCTCTGTCTCATCACCATCCAGCTCGCACTCTTCAATCGGATCCTCCATCCTAGCACCATCCGCCCTCAGCTCGCCTCTGATCTGCACCCTTCCAAATCCAACTTTGCCATGGTTAACACCGAGGCTTCAGGTGGCCCCAACTTCCCTAGGCCTCAAATTCCTCTCCCATTGGCTGGAAATGCGAAGCTCCGATGAAGGGGCACAGAAAACTCCACTGTCGGCTTTGACACGAATTTCGCCTGAGAGCTTTAAAAATTTTCCATCGCCATTGGTTACAGCGACCACTTCCTGTTACAAAGGCGATGCTGCAGAGCAGCGTTTCCTGCCCAGGGAGATGACAGATAGCGTTTGCACCGAGGTCTACACAGCGCTGAGGTTAAATCTTTCCACAGAGCAGTCTGAGAGTTCCGGGACTTTAGCAATCGCCCTGCAGACACGAGGCCAATATCACAATAATGTACCAGGCATGAGCCCTGCAAACTTCAATCTTCACATCTACTGGATTCACTTGGGCTGTGTGGATTGTGTCTGTTACAGCATGTGCTGCATGTCACCTGTGTTACTCACCTTATATGTGTGCATGAGTCTACTTGGGTGTGTATGTGTGTGTGTATATGTGTAGGGTGCAGATGTTCCTGTACATGAGTCTATTTTTGGGTGTGTGTGTGTGTATGTGTAGGGTGCAGATGTTCCTGTACATGAGTCTATTTTTGGGTGTATGTGGGTATATGTGTAGAGTGCAGGTGTTCCTGTACATAAGTCTATTTAGGGGTGTGTGTGTGTGTATATGTGTAGGGTGCAGATATTCCTGTACATGAGTCTATTTGGGAGTGTGTGTGTGTGTGTGTATATGTGTAGGGTGCAGATGTTCCTGTACATGAGTCTATTTGGGGGTGTGTGTGTGTATATGTGTAGGGTGTAGATGTTACTGTACATGAGTGTATTTTGGGGTGTGTGTGTGTGTATGTATGTGTGTAGGGTGCAGATGTTCCTGTACATGAGTCTATTTTTGGGTGTATGTGGGTATATGTGTAGAGTGCAGATGTTCCTGTACATGAGTCTATTTGGGTGTGTGTGTGTGTATATATGTGTAGGGTACAGATGTTCCTGTACATGAGTCTATTTGGGGTGTGTGTGTGCGTGGATATGTGTAGGGTGCAGATGTTCCTGTACATGAGTCTATTTGGGAGTGTGTGTGTATGTGTGTGGGGTGCAGATGTTCCTGTACATCAGTCTATTTGGGGGTGTGCATGTGTGTGTATATGTGTAGGGTGCAGATGTTCCTGTACATCAGTCTATTTGGGGGTGTGTGTGTGTGTATATGTGTATGGTGCAGATGTTTCTGTACATGAGTCTATTTGGGGTGTGTGTGTGTGTATATGTGTAGGGTGCAGATGTTTCTGTACATGAGTCTATTTGGGGTGTGTGTGTGTGTGTATATGTGTAGGGTGCAGATGTTCATATACATGAGTCTATTTGGGGGTGTGTGTGTGTGTATATGTGTAGGGTGCAGATGTTCCTGTACATGAGTCTATTTGGGGTGTGTGCGTGTGTGTATATGTGTAGGGTGCAGATGTTCATATACATGAGTCTATTTGGGGGTGTATGTGTATATGTGTAGGGTGCAGATGTTCCTGTACATGAGTCTATTTGGGGTGTGTGTGTGTGTGTATTTGTGTAGGGCGCAGATGTTCCTGTGCATGAGTCTATTTGGCGGTGTGCGTGTGTGTGTATATGTGTAGGGTGCAGATGTTCCTGTACATGAGTCTATTTGGGGGTGTGCGTGTGTGTATATGTGTAGGGTACAGATGTTCCTGTACATGAGTCTATTTGGGTGTGTGTATATGTGTAGGATGTAGATGTTCCTGTACATGAGTCTATTTGGGGGGGTGTGTGTGTGTGTATATATGTAGGGTGCAGATGTTCCTGTACATGAGTCTATTTGGGGGTGTGTGTGTGTATATGTGTAGGGTGCAGATGTTCCTGTACATGAGTCTATTTGATGGGGGGGTTTTGAGATTGTAAAGGCTGTGGGTTTGGGCAGCACTGTCGAAGGAGCCTTGGTGAGTTGCTGCAGTGCATCTTGTAGATGGTACAGACACTGCTGCCCCTGTGCGTCGGTAGTGGAGGGAGTGAATGTTTGTGGATGGGGTGCCGATCAAGCAGGGCTGCTTTGTCCTGGATGGTGTCGAGCTTCTTGAGTGTTGTTGGAGTTGCACTCATCCAGGCAAGTGGGGAGTATTCCATCACACTCCTGACTTGCGCCTTGTAGATGGTGGACAGGCTTTGGGGAGTCAGGAGGTGAGTTACTCTCCGCAGAATTCCCAGCCTCTGACCTGCTCTTGTAGCCACAGTATTTATATGGCTGGTCCAATTCAGTTTCTGGTCAATGGTAACCCCCAGGATGTTGATAGTGGGGGATTCAGTGATGGTAATGCCATTGATGCCAAGGGGCAATGTGAGATTCTCTCTTGTTGGAGATGGTCATTGCCTGGCACTTATGTGGCGCGAATGTTACTTGCCACTTATCAGCCCAAGCTTGGATATTGTCCAGGTCTTGCTGCATTTGGACATGGACTGCTTCAGTATCTGAGGAGTCGCGAATGGTGCTGAACATTGTGCAATCATCAGCGAACACCCCCACTTCTGACCTTATGATGGAAGGAAGGTCATTGATGAAGCAGCTGAAGATGGTTGGGCTGAGGACACTAACCCTGAGGAACTCCTGCAGTGATATCCTGGAGCTGAGATGACTGACCTCCAACAACCACAACCATCTTCCTTTGTGCTAGGTATGACTCCAACCAGTGGAGAGTTTTCCTCCTGATTCCCATTGACTCCAGTTTTGCTAGGGCTCCTTGATGCCACACTCGGTCAAATGCTGCCTTGATGTCAAGGGCAGTCACTCTCACCTCACCTCGGGAGTTCAGCTCTTTTGTCCATATTTGAACCAAGACTGTGATGAGGTCAGGAGCTGAGTGGCCCTGGCAGAACCCAAACTGGGCATCAGTGAGCAGGTTATTGCTAAGCAAGTGCCGCTTGATAGCACTGTTGATGACCCCATCCACTTGGCACTTCTGGCTGAAGATTGTAGCAAATGTTTCAGCCTTATCTTATGCACTGATGTGCTGGGCTCCTCCATCATTGAGGGTGGGGATATTTGTGGAGCCTCCTCCCCCAGTGAGTTGTTTAATTGTCCACCACCATTCACAACTGGATGTGGCAGGACTGCAGAGCTTAGATCTGATCCGTTGGTTGTGGGATCGCTTAGCTGTGTCTATCACTTGCTGCTTATGCTGTTTGGCACACGAGTACTCCTGTGTTTATAGCTCATCTTTAGTATGCCTGGTGCTGCTCCTGGCATGCCCTCCTGCACTCTTCATTGAACCAGGGTTGATCCCCTGGCTTGATGGTAATGGTAGAGTGGGGGATATGCCGGGCCATGAGGTTACAGATTGTGTTCGAGTACAATTCTGCTGCTGCTGATGGCCCACAGCGCCTCATGGATGCCCAGTCTCGAGTTGCTTGATCTGTTGGAAATCTATCCCATTTAGCACGGTGGTAATGCCACACAACACGATGGAGGGTATCCTCAATGTGAAGGTGGGACTTTGTCTCCACAATGACTGTGTGGTGGTCACTCCTACCGACACTGTTATGGACAGATGCATCTGTGGCAGGCAGGTTGGTGAGGATGAGGGTCAAGTATGTTTTTCCCTCTTGTTGGCTCCCTCACCACCTGCCGCAGACCCAGTCTAGCAGCTAATGTCCTTAGGACTCAGCCAGCTCGGTCAGTAGTGGTGCTACCGAGACACTCCTGGTGATGGGGCGTTGAAGTCCCCCCACCCAGAGTACATTCTGCACCCTTTCCACCCTCAGTGTTTCCTCCAAGTGGTGTTCAACATGGAGGAGGCACTGATTCACCAGCTGAGGGAGGGCGGTACAGGGTAACCAGCAGGAGGTTTCCTTACCCATGTTTGACCTGATGCCCTGAGACTCATGGGGTCCGGAGTCGATGTTGAGGACTCCCCGGGTAACTCCCTCCTGACTGTATCCCACTGTGTCACCACCTCTGCTGGGTCTGTCCTGCCAGTGGGACAGGGACATACCCAGGGATGGTGATGGTGGTGTCTGGGACATTATCTGTAAGGTATGATTCTGTGAGGATGACTGTGTCGGGCTGTTGCTTGACCGGTCTGGGAGACAGCTCTCCCCGTTTAGCCCCCAGAGGTCAGGAGGACTTTGCAGGGTTGACGGGCCTGAGTTTGCCGTTGGGGTTCCCGGTGCCCAGGTCGATGCCGGGAGGTCCGTCCGATTGTGTTATTATTGCAAAACCTTTGATACAACTGAGTGTCTGGCTTGGCCATTTCAGAGAGGCAGTTAGGAGCCAACCCCATGGCTGTGGGTCTGGAGTCACATAGTCATTTGGTCGTATAGGACTTGAGTTTTGCTGACAAGAGACACTTATTGTCAAAGCTTTTAGTCTAGCACTCATCAAAAAATTCACAAGAATACCCAATGTAAAGGTAATAACAATTCATACTGCATGGGAAGAGAGTGCTGATCGGCTGGCAAGTGGACTCTGATTGGTAGAGGCATTGCCGTGGAGAGCGCACCGGTTGATGGTGACTGACAGTTAACTGCCAAGCATGGTTTGAAATGTAAACAAGGCAACTTGACTCTGATTGGTCAAGGCATTGCCCTGAGGAATGAACCAGCGAATGTCTGTCACTTATTTTGTTTGGGTGAGACAGGTGCGGTGTTCTTTCTGTCTGCAAACAAAAAAAACAGGGCCCCGTGCATTAATATATGTAGCTTCCAGTGCAGGCAAAATGCACCACAACTGCAAACCCAACTGACAATCTTAAATTGGTTGTCAGCGTAATTCTTAGCGCACTGAGGATTGTTTAGCAAATGGTGTCCAACATTGGGTGTGATTCTGCGATGGGACACTGCGTTTTGAGTTTGGCGAGCAGGAGGCTGGTTGGGTACAGTCTGTACCTTGCCCGTTGTGAACAGTGGCTGGGACACGCTGTTTGATACGATCCACCAGTCTCTGGGATGTACGGTCTACATACCTGGCATCAGACTGGCACTGAAATTCATACACATCACTCATTGGTGCGATAGGGAGAATGTCTCTTTGGCTTGATGGCAGTATCCTGTCAGTGGGGAATACCCCTCGTGTCACTACTGCATGATCTGGTCAGGGTAGTTATTATCCTGCAGGATGTCTCTGATGCCCCTATTTCAGCATCGAGATTGCCTGGTGAGCAGATGGCTCAGGCCCTGTTTACAAAGTTTCCCCTTAAGACTCAATCTCATAGTGTGTGGAGCTATAAGAATCCCGGTGTGTGTGTACATTGCCCAGTGACGGGAGGTTTGCGGTAAACCAGGGTAGAGAATCCCCCTGGCAGATTTCTCAGCCAGTACCTCAAGGACCGAGAGCTCGTTTGGCTGCTCTGGTTCAAAGGGGAATTTGAGTGCAGGATGGAGCCCATTCAGATATGGAAGGGAATTATTACAACCGGCTACAGGTTTCAATACAGCAAACCTCGCATCCACGTATCGGAAACATGCCAGGGGTGGGAGGTTAGGTGTCATTCCATCGAAAACACCTTTCTCATGGAACCCAACACAGATCTTTGCGAGAGCTGGTCCCAGGGAGGATCCAGTGGCACCAGCACTATTTGTCTGGGTAGACACAGTGTCATTAAAACTCAACTCAACTCTGCGAGCTGATCAATTTGATGAATCCTAAATGTCTACTTCAGTCAGATAACAGCGTTACCATTGTCTGTGTGGGGGGGTCTGCACGTGTGTGTGTGTGTGTCTGTGTGTGAGTGTGTGTGTCTGTCTGTGAGTCTGTGTATGAGTGTGTGTCTGTGTGAGTGTGTGTGTGTTTTTGTATGTGTCTGTGTGAGTGTGTGTGTGTTTTTGTGTGAGTGTGTGTGTGTTTTTGTGTGTGTCTGTGTTTTTGTGTGTCTGTGTGTGTGTTTGTGCCTGTGTGTATGTTTTTGTGTGTGTGTTTTTGTGTCTGTGTGTCTGTGTGAGGGTGTTTTTGTCTGTGTGTGTGTATGTTTGTGTCTGTGTGTGTGTGTTTGTGTCTGTGTGTGTGTGTTTATGTCTGTGTGTCTGTGTGTGTGTGTTTTTGTCTGTGTGTGTGTATGTTTTTGTCTGTGTGTGTGTGTTTGTGTCTGTGTGTCTGTGTGTGGGTGTTTTTGTCTGTGTGTGTGTATGTTTTTGTCTGTGTGTGTGTGTTTGTGTCTGTGTGTGTGTGTTTGTGTCTGTGTGTGTGTGTTTTTGTCTGTGTGTGTGTACGTCTTTGTCTGTGTGTGTGTGTTTGTGTCTGTGTATGGGTGTTTTTGTCTGTGTGT